>NW_007578173.1:94112-134939 GCF_000690725.1 Stegastes partitus
TCCCTAAAATCAGTTGTGCTAAATAAAGCTAAGCAATCGCGGCTGTAATTACCTAGTTTGAGTGAAAGTGGTGCATGTTCTCCTGTGGGTTAAAAGCTTTTTTTTTTTTTTTTTTTTTTAAAGGCCTTTTACATGTTTCATATCATCCATTCCTGGATGATATGAAAATAAGACGGTGAACTGGGTAAACGTTATACCTGTTTAACATGTTAACGCTTCTAATTTTTCTGTTAATGCTGCTGTCTTTATGAATTACCGACATGGCAGCCTCTATTTATAGAGGTCGTACCCACCAATTTATCCCATCTATCTGTACAGCTTCACTGCAGTGACCCCTTAATCATCATTACTAAACATCAGCAACATGATCACTGATTATTTTCAAGAGCTAACACTGAAACAGACGTTATGAATGCTTTACAGTTGAGTATAAAACCCAAAGGTCGTTGAATGGAATGTGAATAAAAAGCCAGTGTGAGCATTTTATCAATTTCACAAATACCTGAGAAGATACCAAAAATATTAATCAGGAAAATCTGAGAAGAAAAAAACGCCTGTTTAGTATAAGATTACATCTGCTATATTTAATCTCTTCCTTATCGTACCACCCGCAGCTGAAATATGTTTCACACACATTTCCACTGCACAAATACCAGTTTATGTGTGAAAAATAGTTTATTAAAAAACATTTCTTGTGAGTATTCTGCATTTATGCATGTGGCCCCAGGACCCTGAACTTGGAAACTTAAATAGAATGCTGTTATTATTGATGTTATTAATTACACACACATCTCTGCTGTGAAAAATCTATCATGGGCATGTTGCCATGTTAGCGTTTAGCTCAAAGCACCGCTGTGTGTAATGAGAGCTGCTTCAAATAGCTGCTGCCACAGCTGTAGTCTTTTCTTTTTTTAACCTAAAAATGAGACTCGCATTCTGTAGAAATTGGATCTTCACAGGTAAAACTTTCATTTTAATTGATTTGAGATACACTGACAAAAGATATTAGTGAATTTATGCGCTATTTTAGGATATTTTAGGTGCCTGAGGTGGGATGTTTAGGTGTTTGGTTTCTGCTGATGTGTGCATTTATGATCTCATGTATTCATTCCTTGATTATATTCAACATTCATTTCCAAAATGGCTTTTGGGGCTGCTCCCTGATTGTCGAGCAAACATTTGTCTTAATCGGACATTCTTAATCAAGCAAAATTTGGTTGTTTGGTTGGTTGCAGGAAAAATAAAATCCAATTCAATTCATCCATCCATCCATTATCTATATACCGCTTTATCCTCACTAGGGTCACAGGGGGGCTGGAGCCTATCCCAGCTGACTTAGGGTGAGGGCAGGGGACACCCTGGACAGGTCACCAGTCTATCACAGGGCTACACTTAGAGACAGACAACCAAGCACACTCACATTCACACCTACGAACAATTTAGAATCACCAATTAACCTCAACATGTTTTTGGACTGTGTGGGAGGAAGCCGGAGAACCCGGAGAGAACCCACGCTACACGGGGAGAACATGCAAACTCCACGCAGAAAGATCCCGGTGCCCCCACCGGGACGTGAACCGGAGACCAGGCAACAGTGCTAACCAACTGCGCCACCTTGCAGCCCCAATTCAGTTCAATTCAATTCAATTTTATTTGTATAGCGCATATTTACAACAAGAAGTCATCTCATAGCGCTTAACAAAGACAGAAACACCCAACAATCCAAAACATTTGGATTCCCTATAAGCTTCAGCAGTCTGCAAGCAGTCTGCAACAGTGGGAAGGAACTGAAAACCCCTGCGGGGTCCAACTGCACAGAAAGTGGTAACAGTCACTGCAGTTGTTAGATAGCGATCGCACATGTTGAGTTGGAAATCCAAAGTGTGGAATCATTTTACAAGGTAAAGGATGAATCTAAGAAGGTGACGTCCAATCTTTGGGTTTCTACCGAAAAAGTTTTTTAGCCAGGCAGTTGAAATCGTCCCACAGGCGGTCTCACTGGCCCAGTTTCAGACCATGCATGCAGGATGTTCTCATGTGCACCCTGAATGACAGGTAAAGAGACAACAACATATTTTCTGATGGTCCACTGATGCGGCGGCCATGTTTTTTGACAAGGGGACACCATGGGATGATTGCAACATTAAAGCTGGGGTAAGCAAGATGTTTATTTATTTTTTTGTATCATTGGGCAACATTTTATGTCGACCTTTTACCATATTGTAATTTCATTCATTGTAGTTTCAGTCCATGGCAGGAGTCAGATGTGGTGGAGCAATGAGCTAGATGGCGTGTGCTCATCCTTTGTGAAGCCACCAGTATTCTTTTGCCCATTTCAGGTTGTTTAATCCTATTTACTGTGAGATTTTGCACGTTCACAAGCAAACAATTTGCACAATGATGCACCGTCTGCAAAGTTGTCCTACTTCAATGACATTGTACATATTTTTATGACTTCCTTTCTTTCTAATAGTTTTGATTTGCTGCACTTGCTTCTTGTTTTGAAACACTTGCTGCTTGTGTTTGCTGTTGTGCACCAAAACTTACTCGGCAGTAGAACTGATTGTGCTTTGTGCGCCTCTGTCAACTTTTAGTTTGACTATTTTTGCACAATTAAAGCGTGTCTATATGCCAGTGCTCATCTTTCAAATTCTTCCAAACCTCCACCAGATTTGTGCCTACCTCAGGATTATGGTAGGGTCTTTCAGTGTGTGCAGTGCCTTACCGAGGATGAGGAGCTGGCTGGCTGCACCCTGTCTGCCCAAGGCGCACTATATGATCAGGCTTATTAACTAAATGTTCGGTCTAGTTGCTAGCTTTTCAGACACATTCATTATAACTTTTTCCCTTGTTGTTGCGGCTCGCTTAGTGCAAGCATTTGTAAAATTAATATTTTAAAGACTCATTATCAGCTGCTGTTTTGTATTCCTCTGTAATGTAGCACAGTGTTAACAGCGGTACAACACTCTCTCTTGGCTCTGGAACTTAAATCTGATGCAAAAAAAATACACTGAGATAGTTAAATTAATATCTTAAATGTGCAACGACGAGTTGATTTGGATGCCTTTGATGATAACACTGCTTTTTTTTAACATATTAATTTGCAATTCCAGATATTTTATTTTTGGATGTTTTAAATATTTGACAATACGTTATGGTTCTATAGATATATTATTATTAAATCTCCAAACTGGATGTGTTACACATACTTAAAAGAGGAGGAAATCAATAAAAAACCAGCATGTGTGAACAAGCATCAAAGCGTGTTTGTACAGTGCATCATGAACTTGGAATCATCAAGTCCTGTCTTGGCTTTGGTTCAGGAATAAACATAACTGGCACTAGTTGAAAAGGAACGCTGGGTAGTTTTTTTTTCTTTAATTATTTAAACACACAAAGTGCAGTTGCAGCTGTTGTAAAATGATGCGTGGATTGTGTACGCGCAGTGTTTGCTCGCTCTCGGGTCTGCTGGCCTGTTTGTGCTTGTGGCTGTGTGTTAAAGACGGAGAGCTTCGCGCAGGCTTGTGTCAGTCACTGTTAGCTGGAGTGGATGTGTTTGTTAGTGCATGTCTTTCTCCATCACTGAGTGTCCATCCACATTAGTTCCTATGGCAGGATTAAGTGGCACTGCTGAAGGTACACGCGGGCCAGGAGTGGTTATATCTTCATTTACGACTGGCAGCTAGTGATTTGTTCCTGTGCACATCTCACAAGTCTGTGTGTGTGTGTGAGAGAGAAAGAGGACAGTATTGTGTGTGTGTGTGTGTGTCTACATGCATGCATACACATGGAGTCGGGAGTAAATGGGGAGTGAAGAGATTTCAACTCAAGCTGATCGACTGTGTGTATATCACATGTAGCGATAAGTGTGTGTCTTTGCATGTGTGTGTGAGAGAGAGATAGAGAACAGATGGAGTGATAGATGGCAAATGTGAGGAGAAGGCTAATCTCTATTGATAAGGGAGGAAAGATCACAGGTGAAGGTTGCTGATGTAGAATTGATCAGTAGAACGCAGACCAGGTTCATTCTCTAAAAACAATCTAGGCAGGAGACGCTTGGGAATGCAACTTACAAATGAAACCAGATAAAATGAACACCAAAGCAGGGGAGAGCACTGTGTGCAGAGCAGGCCCGCCCTTTAAAATGTCAATAGTCACCTCTAAAATCAGAGTAAAAGCTTAGTCATTATAGGATAAGTCCAGCAACGTAATATTGCACTTTGATAAAGCCCGACTGAAAAGGAATAATTAACCCTTGGGGGTCTCTTTGCTCGAGAAAAGTGGAGACACCCACTTTCATTAGACCTTAGGCTGAAAATTTTAAGAAACCAAACACACTTGCATACACCGCAACCAAAACAAACAAAACTGCTTCATGCACAACACAAAAAACCAAACATTTGAGCTACGGATCAGCAGTGGTTTTTGGTAAGTTACCAACTTAACAATAGAAAGTTGTGATGTCAAAAGTGAAGCTAATAAATTACTTGTTAGTGACACCAACGAGGATTTTCCAGCTGAGCAAACCCTAATCCTGATTGACAGATTATTCAAACTAACAAACTTGCATTAATAAGTTTTGTTGCACAAACTAAAAAATAAAAATGTGTTTCAACTAATCACTGACTTTTTTTTCTTAAATTTGACAATCTCATTGCCGGTTTTAGCGCCGAGACTTTCACGTCTGTTTGACAGCAAATGCAATTTGAAAAAACAGACTTAGATAATAGGCAATAAAAGCAGCATTTCAGCTGTCAAATCAAATGTGCCTGTGACATAAGTGATTTGCTGAAACATTTAGAGACCAAGCATTTTAGCAAATGCTTCAATCGCCTTTTCTCAATAAACAAAATGAGTTCTGGTCCTTGGAGATTTATGCCTCATGATACCAAAATTTCTTGTTTTTAAACAGCCATTTCAGTCCATTATCACAAAACAAATGTCAATATCTACAGTGATTCTCAGCAAAGTGTAAATTGTGAGATGTCTGTATGTTTTAGGGGCTATTCTTGGGGCAACATAGAAAACAAATGAAGCTTTGTCTTTAGCGAAGGGTTTATTTTAACCCAAGATCATGATTTTTATCATCATAATGGTGATTTTTAAATAACACATTTGTCCATAGTTGAGTAGTTTTGGTGTCTAAACTTAACAAAGCAGTTGTGTAGCATTTACAAAAGCTATGAAAATAACTGAAAACAAAAGTAAATAGCGGGCTGCAGGGTGGCGCAGTTGGTTAGTGCTGTTGCCTCGCCCCGTGGGGGCACCGGAATCTTTCTGCATGGAGTTTGCATGTTCTCCCCGTGCAGCGTGGGTTCTCTCCGGGTTCTCCAGCTTCCTCCCACACAGTCCAAAAATTAATTGGTGATTCTAAATTGTCCGTAGGTGTGAATGTGAGTGTGCTTGGTTGTCTGTCTCTAAGTGTAGCCCTGCGATAGACTGGCGACCTGTCCAGGGTGTCCCCTGCCTTCGCCCTGAGTCAGCTGGGATAGACTCCAGCCCCCCCGCGACCCTAGTGAGGATTAAGCGGTATATAGATAATGGATGGAAAAGTAAATAGCCACTGAAAAATGACTGAAAACAACATAGAACAGTGACTTACATCACTTAAAATAGCAATTGAAACAGACTTAAAAGAGTGATATAAAACAACTAAAAACAGTGACTGAAAATGTCTGGCAACAGCGAGATAAAAAAATCTAATAACAGTGATGGAAAACAGCTCATACCAGTAACATAAATCAGTGACTGAAAGCAGCTGTAAACAATGACTAAAAATTATACACCAGCAACTGAAAATGACTGGAAACAGCAAGATAAAACTCAAGAAAAACGACTGAAAACTGCAACTGAAAATGAGTAAAATGGCTAAAATCTTATTTCATTGTCAACTTCACTTTCTCTGTCTCCCACAAAAACATTGACGAGAGCCCAGCCTGAGAGCAGCCCCTCCTCTATTCACTCTAAATACCAACTCTGCAGTGATGAGGAGAAGCAGACACACACCGTCTCTGCCTTTATTTTTTCTGCGGACATTTGGATAAGTGACATATCACATTTATGGCTGAGAAACAGTCACTTCGAACAACACCCAGGTTACCCACCAGGCCACCAAACTAATTATTAGTTATTTATCACAGAATACTTGCATTTAAGTGGCACAGGTTTGAAGTTGTGACATATCCGGCAAGCTTAAACTGGAAATTCAAAACAGCTTCTGTGCTTCTATGTGTGTGCATGCGTGTGTGTGTGTGTGTGTGTGTGTGCATATGCATTTTTAAGGGAGAGAAACAGGCACGGCTTGTTCGCAGCCATCTGCCAATTTTACCGCCCCACGGCAAAAACAAAATGACTATACATAAAATAAGTACAAAGGAATTAGACGCACTGATGTGGGATATAAATTACACAGTTTGCAGCGTGTGAGCCAGTCCGTGTTAATTTGGGCCCAGCCATGCCTACCCATCTATGTCCTTCCTCGGCCAACCTTACAATGCCAACTTCCACCAGCACCTGCTTCCTCCTGCCTGCGTGAACCAAAACATATCGGCATCAGGATATGCTTGATGTTTTTTTTTTCTTTTAAAGAGAACAATATTTGCAAGGGATTGATAGCGACTGTAAAAAAAAAACAACAAACAAAAATATCTTCAAAAAACAATCTGCTTTACAAAAAGGTGTGTAAGCTTCATTCCCCCGACTTAAAAGCTGGGCAAACTATGTGTGTTTATCCTCTAGCGGTGCCAATCAGCTCTTTGTCTGCGTCACTGCCCCCGGGGTCCTGGCCCATATGCCTGCCTGGTCTGCAAGCCTGATCACACAGGTCAGGACCCTGCCAGCCTCACTGGGACGCCGGTGTGCGGATGTGTGCGTACGAGCGTGTGTGTGTGCGTCCATCTGTTACAATCGAGGTGAGTCGTGTGACAGATCACCCCTGATCTCACCCCTCCCGGAGAGAATATATGTGTGTGTGGACTGCTCTTGTTACACACTACAGATGTAGCGTGTGTTCATAAGAACATGTACAGATTTGTGTGCTTGCATGAGGCCCCATATGTCCGGATCCATCTTTATAAGTAATAAGCGTGTCTGATCCCGCCAACATCACCGCCACTCCTATGAACTCACCCCTCCTCCTTTTCTTCTCCCCTATCAGTGTGTTCTGAGCCAGATGGGGTGCCAGGGTCACCTCTGACCCCCCCACCACACTGTGACTGATGGAACAGCCCAGCCCCGTCACCCCTGCTATTGTACCCTGATGGGCACCTGACACTACTCGAACCCATTCATTAGGACCACTACCACCGCGCACCTGAGCTTCTTAATAAGTCTGCCAATCAGAGTTATTCTATAGGCGATACGTTTCAATAACTCTTTGTGGTCGCAAATTTGTCCGAGTGTTCTAATCAGTCATGTGTCATGTGGCACCTGAACTTAATAATAATGCTGACAATCAATGCATTAGACATTACAACGCAAGTGACCCGTACTTAAAGGGTCAATTCACACAATTACAAAACATTTTCTCAGTTGTCTCTTGTGATATTGAGCCAAGCTGATAATTTTGGTTTTGTTTAACCCTCTATAGGGCACTCCTCGAAATACTTGGAAAATTTCAACCCTAGGGCGTTATTAAAGGATATTTCAAGATATTTTTACTTTTTTGACTTAAAAAAAAATAAGAAAAAATGTTGCAAATTGAGATGAATAAAGCTACCACATATGGTAACTTGCCCATCTACAGTTTAAAAAAAATGAATTTATAACAAATAAAAGAAAAAAGTAACAAACTGCAAAATACATTTATTTAGAAACATTTTAGTTTGAGGTAATAATACTTACAAAACCAGTAACAAAGTCTTTATAAAGTGACTGGAACATTTGTTTAGTGACATTTTTTGTATGGTAGTGATATTGGCACTAATATTAAAACTAAATCAAAGTGCACACGGTTGTTCAACCTCAAGGAGAGTCACAGGGTGGACACATTGAACGTCCAAGGAAGTTACCAAACATGGTCACTTGCCCCATAAAGGGTGACGATATCTGTCGATTTCTGCCTTTACCTCAACACCACAGGTAGATGGATGAAATATGGTCTGTAGTGCTTGTAAAATTAAAAAAAGAGACATAAAAAAATAACAGGAATGTGCCCATCTAGAGAAATGTGTCTTTGTAACTCAGGACAATCCACAAACCAGCCGGGATCTCTTTCCTTAGTAGTTCCAATGAACATAGTGGTATCTAGCTAGCTAGAGTAGAGCTGCGGTGATTAGTCGGCATAATCGACGACGCTGAAAATGCATCAATATCTTAAACTATTGTACTTTTTTTTTTTCTTTAAAAAGCTTTAATTTGTTACAAAACTTAGAATAACAAAAGCCCATTGTCCCATAGCTGTTAGATGTGCTTTTGGTAACGCTGGCCGCTGATTCAGACCCAAGGCTTTAAAAGTATGGAAGTCCTCTAAAATCATCACAGAACAAAGAGGTGGTTTGAACACTGTGCAGAGTTTGGATTGTTCTTACACCTCAACAAACAACATGCCAGAGCTATTCAGCCCAGTGGCACTTTACATTTGTTAGCTGCTCTCCTGCTGTCTGTGCTCACATATACTGTATTTCAACACAGCCCGATTCCCAATAAAGCTGTTTTCATTTACGGATTTTTCTGTTTTTGTTGTCAGAAGATGGATAGGAATTAGGTGATATCCTCATAGAATTTGAACCTACCTAGAAACTTGGATTCCTTTTAGAGATGCAGTACTGACCTACATAATAAGCCATCTTTTTTTAAAAATGTATTTTAATGTTGATGAAGCTTAGCCACTTTAATATGTAGAACTTTCCGTTTTGTACTGTGCTGCATTATACAATGACATACCTTTTAAAAAAAAAGAAAGAAACTGAAATGAAAAGGGCATAATCATTTTGATTCATCAATTAATTTTTAAAAATAGTCAATAGGTTAATGAATTTTTTTTGAAAAATTGTCATGATTAGCAGTCCTAATCCAAAGCACTGGGGACAGATGATACTTCTTGGTGCCATTTTTCATTTCTGTGTGTACCAGAAGTGAAATTTCATTCACCTCTGGCATATTGAAGTGCAGCAATAAATCACTTTAGGATCCTATAATATAAAAGTAAAATAATCTGCACACTGGCAGGAGAGAAAAAGAAAACATGTAATGTCAGTGAACCTTAAAACAATATCTTTCAAAACATTCCTCTGCAGACTGTCACACTGAGTAGACGTAGCACTCATGACAGTTCCTACCAAACATGAATACGTTTTAATCAAAGGAATGCACTGTGTTCAATAATTCTCTGTGGGATTCTATTCATCAATGCATTTTCGTCCATGTGTCCGTCTCATGAACTCTTCCTGGGATGTGAAGGGTTGCTATTTTCATGTGTAAAGTGTAAATCGTGCATCAAGGCTGTCAGGAGGAGGTGTATGTTTGTCTCAGAGAATCTGAGGGAAAGCCTTATGCTAACACCCCGTAACAAATTAGCATACATACTGAGCCGTGGCTGTTGTAAATCCATTTTTCTCCTCGCAGATCTGTAATAAACACCTTCTTTGCTTATGAGAACTAGTTTTTTTTCTCTTGTGATGATTGCTTTTCCCCCAATGTGCATCTCACAGTATTATGCGATTGCTACAGCATGCTGCAATATTAACTGTATTTTTTTTCGGGTTTTTTTTTGGCATGATCCCTATCAGTATATCGGGTGAGATTGAAATCCTATGGCTGCATGGGCCCAGTGGCGTGCAAATCTCTTTAGGGCAGAGGTGATAAGCCAAAAAAGTTATTTCCTCCAAAATGCCAGGGAGGGTTGAAGAGGTCAATCTGCTTCCCTCACAGAAGAAAAAAAATGATTATCTCTGACTTTTGAGAAACAGATTACAATTTCCATCCATTAGGAAAGTGCAAATTTTAAAAAGTGTATTAGCCTGTGGCCATACTGAGAACACTGTGTGCTTGGTGCACTTGTTTTTGTTTTATCATTATCTTGAATAGATGCAACGATGTTACAGGGAATAAACAGAAAACAAACGAGATAAGTGCAAGTGCAAGTGGGACATACTGTGTGGGAAGCAACAAAAGCATGACCCTGTCACAGAAAACACAAACAACACATGAAGCAATGTTGTTTTCCGGAATAATCATCAAACCTTTTACTGGGACTGTCAGCAAAGAAAGCCGACTCTTAGGTCTTTTATCAAGTTAGAAACTTCCACTTTTGATTTGTCTCATTTTGCAAAGGTGAAAAATTAAATTTTGAACTGAGCTGAGAGCGCGAGAGAAAATCTGAATGAAAACAATCCAAAAAAGCTATTTGCCATCTGCAATCCATATCCTTTGGGAAATGTGCATATGCAACAGTGAAATAACTGAGGAAAAACCATCTGAGGTTTTAAAGGTCAAATGTTGGCTGTGAAGCGCTGTCCATACTCAAATGAAGCCCATGGGGCCATGTTTTGAAGTGAGCGTTTAAAATGAGTACAGTGAATAGCACAACTGCTCACCTCTCACATTGTGAAGGTTACATTATTTTAAAAGGGCACCCTGTCCTAGAATGAAGGGCTTTCAGGATTGCATGCCACATACAGTAGTTCTGCAAGACCATGACCAACGACTCTGAGACGACAGAAACATAATGGATCTTCATGCTGAGTAGTGGCTAGATGAGCCTCCTGATTTTGCACCTAAATTGCCATCAGGCTTTTATTAGGAATTTCCACAGCAGCCTCTGTAATATGCTGAACCAAAAGAGAGAAAAAAATGTGCAAAAGAAATCCTTATGGAAAATAAACTGGTCCCACATTAAATGAGATGCAGATTCTCACTGGATAAACTATCATATAATCACCATGTTTGGCAAAATATTCAAATTCATGATGGATTTTATAGATTACAGATATGGCAGATTCATATGGGATTAAGAACACAGAGAGCTTGTGCAATTATTGCAAATCCCAAGGTGGCCTGAGGTGATACAAATCCTTTGTTAAAGAGTGAATTATTATGATGCTAAACAGACAACATATTCCAAACAGATTAGTTTGAATGCCATGCAAATTTTTTATCTACAGCTATAATTAACCTTTATTCAGATTGTGTTAAAATGACGACAACTCTAATCTGACAATCAAATGCTTTCGTTGCTGCAAGAATATTGTTGCCTCAGCGACAATCAGCATCATTGTTTCATGTGGCCTGATTGGGATCTAAAGACTTGACTTTGAGAAAACTTCTGAATGATGAAAAGGTTAGGAGGCAGCTGCACTGAAAGGAAATGGAGGGGGGGGGGAAAAATGGTGACGGGAAGGTGGTTTTGAGCAGAACTGTGTCATGTCGGAAAAACCTGACATTGTGAATTTAGTTTTTCTGCGATATATACGGCGATATGAAAAAATACAGGAAATTTCAGAAGATGACTTCAATCAAGGACATTCTAGAATTAAAGGATTTAGTAGGGGAGTACATCTGTATTGAAAATAACCAGGGGAAGATTGTTTTTGAGTGCAAACCTTTTTCATATGGTGTAACACCGGCAAGGGCATTTGAAATGTTTAATTTTGGATAGTGTTAGGATCTGCCTTTGCACTCCTCATGCAGTAGATTTAAATGCTCAAACAAATTAGATGTGTTGCCTCGTGGAGCGACGACAATTGCAATACACTGCTGACACAGTACCTGCTTTTGGTCAACATCAACCTATAAGTTTCAATACGACTAACTGGGGCTACACGTTCAAGGAAATCTTGATCATTACAATTATTTTGATCAATAGTAAAATTAGGATTTGGCTATTTATTACAATTAATCATTGATTTTGGTGACAAAATATTTTTTACTGGGCTTCAACATTAAAAACAAAACAGATCAACCAAAAGAAATTATTGACTAAATAAGATATTGTAAAAGTTAAAGGGTCCTCTAAAAGATTTATTTTCACCCTTAGTTTAATTTCTGATTACCTAGTGATAACCACAAACATCTATTATGATTTATCTTCGATTTTAAAGCTTAAATATTTTTATTGCACCGAGAAGCCTCTGGTCTTCACACACACACGTGGACAAAATTGTTGGTACTCCTCAGTTAATGAAAGACAAACCCACAATGGTCACAGAAATAACTTGAATCTGACAACAGTAATAACAAACAAAAATTCTATGAATTTTAACCAATGAAAACCAGACATTGCTTTTGAACTGTGTTTCAACAGAATTATTTAAAAAAAACAAACTCATGAAACAGGCCTGGACAAAAATGATGGTATCCTTAACTTAACATTTTGTTGCACAACCTTTTGAGGCAATCACTGCAATCAAATGATTTCTGTAACTGTCAGTGAGACTTCTGCACCTCTCAGCAGGTATTCTGGCCCACTCCTCATGAGCAGACTGCTCCAGTTGTCTCAGGTGTGAAGGGTGCCTTCTCCAGACGGCATGTTTCAGCTCCTTCCACAGATGGTCAACAGGATCTAGATCAGGGTTCATAGAAGGCCACTTCAGAATAGTTCAATGTTTTCCTCTGAGCCATTCTTGGGTGTTTTTAGCTGTCTTTTGGGTCATTATCCTGTTGCAAGACCCATGACCTGCGACTGAGACCAAGCTTTCTGACACTGGGCAGCACATTTCTCTCTAGAATACCTTGATAGTCTTGAGATTTCATTGTACCTTCCACAGATTCAAGACACCCTGTGCCAGATGCAGCAAAGCAGCCCCAGAACATAACAGAACCTCCTCCATGTTTCACAGTAGGAACAGTGTTCTTTTCTTGATATGCTTCATTTTTGCGTCTGTGAACATAGAGCTGATGTGCCTCACCAAAAAGTTCCTGTTTTGTCTCGTCTGTCCATAGGACATTCTCCCAGAAGCTTTGTGGCTTCTCAACCTTCCATCCATCCATTTTCTATACACCGCTTAATCCTCATTAGGGTCGCGGGGGGGCTGGAGCCTATCCCAGCTGACTTAGGGCGAAGGCAGGGGACACCCTGGACAGGTCGCCAGTCCATCGCAGGGCCACACTTAGAGACAGGCAACCAAGCACACTCACATTCACACCTACGAACAATTTAGAATCACCAATTAACCTTACCATGTTTTTGGACCTTGTGGGAGGAAGCCGGAGAACCCGGAGAGAACCCACGCTACACGGGGAGAACATGCATACTCCACGCAGAAAGATTCCGGTGCCCCCACTAGGACACGAACCGGCAACCTTCTTGCTGCGAGGCAACAGTGCTACCAACTGCGCCACCCTGCAGCCCCGCTTCTCAACCTTCAGTTTGGCAAATTCCAGTCTGGCTTTTTTATGATTTGTTTTCAACAATGGTGTCCTCCTTGGTCGTCTCCCATGAAGTCCACTTTGGCTCAAACAACGACAGATGGTGCGATCTGACACTGATGTACCTTGACCTTGGAGTTCACCTTTAATGTCTTTAGAGGTTGTTCTGGGCTCTTTTGTTACCATTCGTATTATCTGTCTCTTCGATTTGTCATCAGCTTTTGGTCTTATAGCCTATACATTGAACATGCTTGTCTATAATTTTCTTTATAATCTCCTGAGACAACTCTCTCCTTTGCTTCCTCTGGTCCATGTTTAGTGTGGTACACACCATGTCACCAAACAGCACAGTGACTACTTGTAACCCTATAAATAGGCCGACTGACTGATTACAAGTTTGTAGACACCTGTGATGCTAATTAGAGGACACACCTTGATTGAACATGTCCCTATGGTCACATTTATTTCAGTCTTTTCTAGAGGTACCATCATTTTTGTCCAGGCCTGTTTCATGAGTTTATTCTTGAAAACAATTCTGTTGAACCTCGGTTCAAAAGCAATGCCTGATTTTATTGGTTAATTTTCATAGAATTTTTATTTATTATCTCTTCTGTTAGATTCAAGTTATTTCTGTGACAGTTGTGGGTTTTTCTTTCATTAACAGAGGGGTACCAGCAATTTTGTCCTCGTGTGTGGTTACCATAGTGCCGCAACTCAGACAGGTGTGTACCCAAAAATTACTTTGAAAACAGTAAAATAATGCCTTTTAATGTCAGATGGAACCAAGTAGCTTTATTTAAATGGGCTGTTTTCTATGAATGGAGCATTTTAAACATCAATTTCAAAGCCGATCATGTTGATTTAATTGCTGGAAACCAAAACCATGACGCGATTAATATTCTATTAATTGTGCAGCCATACAACTGGTGTTTTGTTTATTTCTGCAATCAAGGCTTCCTTATCAGTGTTTCTCTCCAGTTCCTCTCTGATTTTGATGTGCACATGTAGAGCCTGCATGTTGGCAAAGTCCCTGTCATAAAGTTAAAAAAAAAGAAAAGAAGTTAAAATGGCAGTAAATTGTGTTTTATCACAAATACCCCTCTTGTAGATTAGTCATGAAAAATGAGAACGTTTTTTTCTGTATCAAGCAGGAGAAAAAAACATTCAACATGATGTTAAATTGTCTTACTTCACGTTGCACCTCCTGTAATGCAACTACCACACATGCACGTGTCACAATGTCGATACTGAATCTATTTATTGTGTAACCCTGTTTATAAGGTTAAAAATTCAGCAGTGATCCAACAAAATGTGACCCCAGTTTCTCTTACAGTAAACCTAAGGCACTAAAGGGTCTTCCATACTTTTTTATCACTGTGTCTGGAGTTGTTTTTTTTGCTTCAGATAACTTTAACTACCCCCCTAAATGTTTGCTCAGTGTAAGAGGGACGCACAATTACGGCAGGCTTTGGCTGTTTCTGCTGCCTCCCACTGTACACTTCTGGATGACCTTAACAACATGTGTCTCATTCAATATTCCAAAGGCTGTGAGCACTGTTAGATAGCACTGCATTGATTTGTAAGTGTTGTTTGTAAGTACAGAAAGCATTTACAAATGGTGCTGGATAGGAAGGCCTGACCGCCCCCAGCCACTTAATTAGTTGGTGTCACAAATGCCATCAATCCTGACATACAAACTGACTTACAAACTCTGTTCTACAAGCTCTGGGGCCTCATGTAGTGTAGTAAGTACTAACATAATGAAATATTGAAAGTGACATTGTGAGGCTGTCAATTTGTTACACACAGAAGGGCATTAGCTGCTTTTACCCTTTGCTACCTTCCTTTGTGGTAAATGAGCTGGTGTGCACATGATGAGTTGGGATTCAACAAGCCTGAAGCAGTATAGTTTATTGCTTTTGTACTGCTGTACAATGCCATTCAAACTGTGGTAGATATCTACCGATGACTACTTACAAATTACCTTCCAAACTTTGTAAACTTTGCTGCATTTTGTGGCCCCAGGTGCATACAAAATGTCCTGTAGACATTCAGTTGTATTGGTGGTGAGGCTCTAGCTCTGACAGTATTTGTTTATTGGTCCACCGAACTGAAATATTTTTACAACCACTGGATAGATGACCATGAGATTTGGCCGTTACATTCATGGTCCCCAGAATATCACTTCTACTGGATTTGGTGATCCCTTCATGCCAGGCTCGGACGACAGGAGTTTAAAAATCCTGACAAATTTTGAAATTAGGTTACATCAAACACAGAGGAAGAAAATTCTAATATTTTCCTTTCTGATCACAGACATACATACACACACACAGAATAGCTGTAAGGACTGATTACGAGACTTTTACTGTAAATGTTCGCTCCACCTTGCACCTGTTTTGAGTTCCTGTGGTGGAAAGCTGACCACTGGTAGCCTACAGGAGACCGATTTCTCCAAAAAGGCATTAGTGGAGCAAATAAGTGCAAATACCTAAAGAACCATTAAAACAAAATTGGCCCACGCGTCCCCCATACCAATTATTATTATCTCGGTGAGGACACCCAGGATCTTTCTGCATGGAGTTTGCATGTTCTCCCCGTGCAGCGTGGGTTCTCTCCAGGTTCTCCAGCTTCCTCCCACAGTCCAAAAACATGTTAAGGTTATTTGGTGATTCTAAACTGTTTGTAAGTGTGAATGCGAGTGTGCTGGTTGTCTGTCTCTAAGTGTAGCCCTGTGATAGACTGGCGACCTGTCCACGTGTCCCCTGCCTTCGCCCTGAGTCAGCTGGGATAGACTCCAGTCCCCCCCCCGTGACCCTAGCGTGGATTAAGCAGTGTATAGATGATAGATGGGTGGAAGGATGATCTTGTTGTGCGATTTGTTTGGTTTTGGAGGCAAAATATATGAAATATATTGTGTAGAATCCAAATCTGCATGCTCTAAGAGGATAATTTGAACCCTAAAAGCTAGCTTTTGGTCAAGGATGCAATCTAAAGCAGATCTCAACTTTCCTCTGTGACAACAATCTGTATGACCCGCATCAGTCTGGTCACTCTACTGAGACTGCACTCCTATCTGTAACAGAATCATTGCATTCTGCTAGAGCTGCTGGACAGTCTTCAGCTCTATTGCTGCTAGATCTGTCAGCTGCCTTTGACATGGTTAACCACCACATCCTCCTCTCCACACTCACTGAGCTTGGCATCTCAGGATCTGTCCTCCACTGGTTTGTGTCCTACGTCTCAGGAAGATATTTCAGAGTATCCTGGAGGGGAGAACTGTCCGAACCTCACAACCTATCCACAGGGGTTCCTCAAGGATCAATGCTTGGTCCCCTTCTCTTCTCAGTTTACACAACCTCACTTGGTGCAATAGTCCAAGCCCATGGTTTCTCATAGCATTCCTATGCTGATGATACCCAGCTCTTCCTGTCTTTCCCCCCGAATGACCACACGGTCTCTGCCCAGATCTCATCATGCCTTGCAGACATCTTGGCACGGATGAAAAAACGGCAAAACCTCTCTAAGACTGAGCTCCTTGTCATCCCAGCCAGTCCCTCTCTCTAACAAGAAATCAACATTCACCTTGATTCAACCCAACTCAAACACACAAAATCTGCCAGAAACTTGGGTGTCATGATTGATGACCAACTAACCTTCAAGGTTCATGTGGCCTCTGTTGCTCGGTTGTGTCGATTCGCCCTGTACAACATCAGGAAGACCAGACCTTTCCTGTCTGAACATGCAGCACAACTCCTGGTACAAGCTCCAATAATATCACGCATTGACTACTGCAACTCCTTACTGGCAGGCCTCCCCGCATCCACGGTCAAACCTTTGCAGATGATCCAGAATGCAGCAGCATGTTTGGTTTTCAACCAGCCAAAAACAGCACGTCACCCCGCTGTTCAGATCGGCTCACTAGCTTCCAGTTGCAGTCGCATCAAATTCAAAACCATGACACTTGCTTACAGAACCACAACGAGAACTGTTCCCTCCTACCTGAACTCTCTCAGTCAGATCTGCACTCCCTCCCGCCCAGTACGCTTGACCAACAAAAAAACGGCTGACACAACCACCACAACAAGGCCTGAGGTCAATAGCTGGACTCTTCTCCTCTGTGGTTCCGCGGTGATGGAGCAAGTTACCAAACTCTGTTCAATCTGATGACTCCCTCTCAGTCTTTAAGAAAAGACTAAAGACCCAGGTCTTCACTGGACACCTTTGCACTTGACAGCCAGAAAACAAACAAACAAAAAACAAAAACAAAAAGTCCTATTACCTCCCACACAGCCTGCTATTGGCATCAGCACCCTATCACACTTGAATTTGTTCTATGGCACTTATCTAAATTGTTTTCTCCTGACTAGATCCTTGCTTGTGTTGTATCTGCTCTCAGATGTACGTCGCTTTGGATAAAAGCGTCTGCCAAATGAAACTGAAGAACTGTAGATCCCTATACAGGAGTTTGTCTTGACTGCAATTCAAGGAGTAAAAGCTCAGCCTGGCAAGTGAGGATGTTTCCATGTTCTGTATGCTGTTAGAACAAAACTGTAAGAAAAGCAAGCATGTGTCCATGTTAATATGCACTTTTCCAACTTCTATGAATACAACTCTAACAATTCAAAATACCTGCTAAACTCATAGAGATCCTATGGTCCCCACAGTATTGACATTTGCTCCGACTCTGAATTAACAAGATTTTTCTGTATATAAACTGTTAAAAGATGCTTTCTGTTGCAAGAATGGAATTGTAACGTGTCAAAAATGTAAGAGACAATGCTACCATCATTAAAAATGGATAAGTGAATAAAAGGACATCCATATGTATGATGCCAAAGCTAGCCATCTTGAAAAATGGCCGCCATGTTGAAATTATTTTTTTTAATTGATTGCCATCCATCCATCCATTATCTATACACCGCTTAATCCTCACTCGCGGGGGGCTGGAGCCTATTCCAGTCGACTTAGGGCGAAGGCAGGGGACACCCTGGACAGGTCACCAGTCTATCGCAGGGCCACACTTAACGACAGACAATCAAGCACACTCACATTCACACCTATGGAGAATTTAGAATCACCAATTAACCTCAACATGTTTTTGGACTGTGTGGGAGGAAGCCGGAGAACCCGGAGAGAACCCACGCTGCACAGGGAGAACATGCAAACTCCACGCAGAAAGATTCCGGTGCCCCCAGCAAGTGCCCCCACCGGGACGCGAACCGGCAACAGTGCTACCAACTGCGCCACCCTGCAGCCCCGCTTGCATGACAATTGGAACAATTTTTTAATCATGTCTGCAAGTGGAGCAACAGGTCTGCTGCAACTTGTAGTAAAAGAAAATGAATAAATAAAAATCCCAAAACGTATGCAAAGAGACATTGATGTTCGAGTTGATGTTTGATCAGGGCCCAGCTATAGACGACTAAAAGATAGGACGCAAACAGCATCACATTTTGGAACAAATGGAGGAAACATTTCTAACTGATCTAAGCAGCTGCAAGCAAGACATCTTGATCTGAGCACAGAATTCAAGCTGAGACCGTTTTAGTTGTTGCTTTATATTAACAACTTGTCGCCAAATTCAGAAACGTTACTGTTTGAGAACTGTGACAGCTGCATCTCTTGTACCAATGCTCCGCACAAAGTCGACACAAAGGCTAGCAAGCTACCCAACATCACCGTTCAGCCTGTCAACATATAGCGGAGTGTTTGTGTATGTGTCAGCGGGCTGTGTGCAGCAGCCTCAGTGGTTTTCCTAATGGTCTTTTCACAACATCAGAGGAGAATGAGCAGGATGATGAGCAGGAGGGACCAACACACACACACACACACACACACACACACACACAAATGTATCTGAAAATTTATAGAGGCTCAGAAAATCTGAAAATATGACAAAAACTCATACCAAAGTCCTCACAAGGAAACTGGATGAGTGAGTTTTATAGCACAATATTTAGTTTTAAGTACCTGAAGACTACATTCCATAATTTAAGCAATGTTAATATTTTTTCACATATTCACATATTTATTACACCTCAGTTACAGTGCCTATAAAAAGGTATTCACCTCCCTTAGAAGTTTCCCCCTTTTTATTGCTTTTAAACATTAAACTGTGGTCAATTTAATTTGGCTGTTTTAATGTCAATTCATTAAAAGTATAAAATGTGAAATAAGTGATTGCATAGGCATTCGCTCTCTTGAAAGTGATTCACATAATTCAACACAGGTGCAAAGAAACTGGTGCTAGGAGTCGCACAGTTAGTGAAATTAAGACCATCCGAGTGGACTGAATGTGTCTCAAGTGATTTTAGTATAAAGACACCTGTATTTGGATGCTCCTGTCACTGATAAATCAGGAGTCATGGCTATAATTACACCATTAAAACAAACAACCCTGCAATCAGCTCTCTGAAAAGGGTATTGCTAAGCACAAATCAGAGGATGGACACAAGAAAAGTTACAAGCTTCTGGATATTCCTTTGAGTACAGTTAAATCCACCATGAAGAAATGGAAAGAATACGGCATGTAAGTAGATCTGCCGACGAGAGAAGGCTATTCTCAAAAACTGAGTGACCTTGCAAAAAAAAAAAAAAAAAAAAAAGACTAATGGGAGACCACCAAGACCCCTTTGACTCCTATAAAGGAGTTACAAGCTTCAGCAGCTGAGATGGGAGAGACTGTGCATACAACAACTTTTGCCCTGGGTCTTCACCATTCAATGATTTATGTGAGAGTGGCAAAGAGAAAGCCACTGTTGAAAAAAGCTCATATTAAATCTTGACTGGAGTTCACCAGAAAGCATGTGGGAAACTCTGAATACAACTGAAAAAAGGTACTTCGGAGACCAAAATGTAGCTTTTGGGCCTTCAGAATAGTCATTTGGTGGACAATAAATACTGCACATCATCTCAAACACACCACCCCCACAGGGAAGCATGGTGGTGGCAGCACCATGATGTGGGGATGCTTCTCAGCAGCAGGTTTTTAAGGTAGAGGGTAAAATGAATGCAGCAAAGTGTAGGCAAATCCTGGTACAGAACCTGATGCAGTCTGCAAGAGAACTATGACTTGGGAGAATAACTGTTTTCCAGCAAGACAATGACCCAAAGCATACAGCCAAAACCACAACGAAATTGGTTAAAGATTTTTTTTGTTGTGGTTTCAAAATTGGAGCGAGAATCATAACATTTGGTAGTCAGGACCAACTACCAAATTTCCAGTATCATGACATTCCGAGTGTGGACATTTGGTCGGGGCCTTAGTCTACACTATTAGTCACGAAACAAACTGGAAGCCAATGTTTGGGCCAATATTTGTATCTCACTGTTCCTTTATGTTTTTATAACTGGTGTCCCTGCCAAAGATGAACAATTCAGCAACAAGCACAGGCAGATCCATCAGCACAAGCCAAATTCTCTGAGGTAATGGAATGACAGATCCCTAAACTGTCCAATAAAGTCTCTGTGACTTGTTCTCAATAGGAAAGAGAGAGTCTTGCTGTGCCTCAGCAAAGGCAACAATGTGTGACTTTACTAGGGGGCACTGGTTGAAAGCAAAGAATAAATAAAAAAGTGGTGTACAGTGTCTGTTTTCAAGCCACAGCCTACCGGTAATGAGGTATTGTGAACCTTCGTAAAACAAATATAACAAAGCAAACTTTGCTACTGTGGTTTGGACCACAGAAAGCCAAATTACGGTGTATTCCAAAATCCAGCATGCAGTGCAGCGGAGTTTTCTGTTCTTGGTAGACTCCTTGTTAAATACAATGAAAAAATATTTATTCTTATGGTCTGTCCAATTTCCAAGAAGGGCTTTCTATGTGGCTCAGGAGAAATAACGGCTCATACTGATGATACAGCCTGTAGTCAATGAGATGGAGGAATAGGGGCCCTGAACAATGATTTGACTCATTGTTTGTATTCCAAAGACTTGCTATGGGAAATGTCCACTCTGTGCTTCTTCTCATTCTGTGGCCTTAAAATCACTGTTTGTCAGAGTTAGTCATCCTCTCAGCCTCTTTCTCTTACACTCATACCTTTTCCTTGGTCGCTTCTTTCACTATCTGTCTGCTTTTTCCCAGGCGACCCCTGAAGTCCCCCTGATTCCAAACAAAGGTAGAGCTCTTGAATTGGCTTTAGGGGGAAAAGACTAAGAGCATGTAATGTATCTGTTTCCATCCAGGCAGCCAGTGGGAGCAAATATTGACATGTAATTCTTTCTTCTCCCCCCCCCTCCCCATCCTCTGTCTGTGGCCAAACCTTCAGTTCCATTACAGCTGTGAGGGAGAGTAGGAGGCAGAGTCGGTGTCGCCGGGGAGACCAACATGAATGATATATTTTTCGTTCTTTTCTCCCGCTCCTTCTCTCTCGTTCCGTGCTCTTTCTTTTTCGAGGCTGCCCTGCTTTTGCTCACGTCCTGTTGTCGATCTCTCCGGTGAGAAAGAGAAGCCCTTTCCAACAAGGTAAATAACCATTAGTGGGTGAGTGAGTGGGAAAGAGGGAGATGGCGAGGCAGAGGCAGAGAATGAGAAAGACAGGGAGAAGAGATGAAACTTAGAGAAGGTCATTTGTTGCTTTTTCAATATCCTCGAGCCCCCCTGTCCTACCTTTTATTTTATCCAAGTGCCTATTTGTCTTTGCCCGAACTGTGTCCTGACTAGAGCGAGACAGCGAGGGCCTTTTACTATTCACGGCTTGTAATATAAGAACACAATGGCTGCTTTTCACAATGTTCTAAGATTTCTCATTACATCTCTTTATTTATCTTGCCGGCACCGAGACACGGAAGGAGGGATGAGGAAACACGAAGACAGGCTGTGATGTGTAGAGACGGGAAAATAAGTGATCTCTTTTATTATTTAAGCCCAATATCCTGCTCCATGAGGTGTGGTATTTTGCTATGGGTGGCAGCGGTGTAACATATCCACGGCCCGAGCACGGCTGGTGCTCTACACATTGGACGCATATTATTGATCACAGATGCTGCTGGTTGCTTTGGTTGCTTTAACTTGGTTCGCCCTCTGTCATGCCGTCTGTCTTCCTTCCTCTTTGTGTCTGCGTCTCCCTTCCTCTTCGTTTCTTCTCCCTTCCATCCTTCTGCCTTTCCCAAGCGCCCCACTTCTCATCTTCCTCCATCTGCCACCCGTCTCCGCATTCCCCTTCTGCTTCTGCTACCATCCCTCTAACTGTCTCTTTGTCTGTGGCAGCCCTCTCTCCTGTCAAACATCTCCCTCCTCCTCCTCCGTCTCTGAGTGTCCTTAGGAGACACTTGTAGACGAGGCAGGGGCTCATATACTTGGAGGTTATGAAGGAGAAACAGTGAATCAAGTTCAGGACTGTCCAAGTGTTTGCTCGGCATCTGAGCGCCCTTGCTCGTTTGTGGATTTCATGAATAATTGATTAAATAATGGAAAATGTAATGAGGGAGATGTTTTAAAATTCAAATTCAAATCAAACAACTAGATGTGGCATTCGCCCGCTCTTCAATAAGCAGATCTCCCCGGTGATTGGCTTGAGGATGGGGCTGTGCGACTACAGTGTTCATTGAGGCATGGAGGGAGGAGATTAATTTGAGGATATTTTGGGGAGTAGCAAACACACAGGTGAGTTTGAGCGTAGTCAAGCACACCAAACTTGCTCAAGTTCAAGCAAGTGAGCCTTGACGTTGGCGTCTGCGCCGCTTAATCTTCAAGACTAATTTTCAGTGACACCACTGCCTCTTCCTATAGGTCTGCCATGACCGTGATGCATATGTTTATGCTCGGTGTGTCATGTGCGTGAGCATGTGAGGGGCTGATCTGCCTGTACTCTGTCTAAAAAATGTATTTGCGTGTCTCTCCATACAGCGCCTCAGTGGCTCTGACTGGATGTGTGAATGAGTATACGTCCGCGAATCTGCTCTCATGTGCCCATCTGCACCGTGCATGTCCATTAATGTCATGCTCCAGCAGCGGTGAGTGTGCGACATGACGGATCAGATGCCGGCGTTGGCACGGTACTGAAGGAACAGAAGCCACGTAAGGAAGCTGTACCATACTGAAAATGCATTCACATTCCCCCTGCAGCGCCATCTTTCACTCTACTCCAGACTTCTTACATTTATCACTCCCTCACTCTTTTTCCACGTACTTTTCTACTACTTCCTTCGTTTCCCCCCCCCCCTCTCTTTCCCCTTCCTCTGTCTTTTCCCGTTTCCTTCGCTCTCCATCACTCATTCCATAATTTCACCTCTGCTCTGCATCACTCTCCGGCTCGCTCTCTCTCGCTCAGACATTTTGGTGCCTCTCTCCGACACTGCCATGGCACAATGCAGGGATCATTAGTGACTTAATGGAGGTAGCCATTTTCTTCAGGGGGGAATAACAATGGCAATGAGCAGTATCCACTCCTCTGCCCTCCCTTTCCTCCCAGCTTCTATCCTGCTCTCTTTTCTCCCATTTTCTATCTTGTTGACTCTGCTTCTTCACCCTCACTCCTCCTGCAGTGACAGTGACACGGAGTGCTGTGTGCACGCAGTGTAGGACTGGTCCTCCTGTCTCATTTACACTGATGTTGGACTGGGTATCGGGTGTGCATGTGTGCGTGCGCGTGTGTTTTGACATGGGAGCGACCATCACTGCCAAATAACTGCATAAGCGTACCGTGGTCTGACACATCGGCGAGAACAAACGCAGGTGGGATGCTTACACAATCACACACACACACACACACACTCATGCACAATATTTTCAGTTCATATTCCTTCATCTGAGTAACTTTCTGACAGTTTATTTTTGGTGCTATTGTTGCACAGAGAATGGGAGAAAATGGTGATTCAGTGACACATGGCTGAGGCCTTATAGGAAAGAACTGGAAAATGCACTAACATGTAACTATAAGCAGATGCACAACCTACAGAGAGATGCTTACATGAAGGCTGCTGGAGGTCAGTGTTTGTCAAATCTTCACTTCACCCAAAATCTTGATGTACAATCAAGAACAGTAAAGCTGCAAAGATTGATCGACTAATTGTCAGCTGTTACAATTTCTTTAACTCTCAACGAGAGTAAACTGAAAATCTTTGGGTTGCGGACAAAACAAAATATTTGAAGATGTTATCTTTGGCTTTGGGAAACATTGATCGACATTTTCTAGCATTTTCTGGCCCAGTTGCTATGACAGTTCAACTGCTACTGTCTGTCAGTGGAACTTGGGACTAGGGATGTCATAAGAACTGATGCTGCAGTATCAAGCTGATGCCAAAATCAGAAAATTGTGACAGAACTTGTTTTTCTACAGCTCCTAAAGCACTGGAGGTAGTGAAGTAGCTGTAGGTTCCTAAAATGCTGGCCAATAACAGCAACATGTGGAATGATGGCGGCAAGTGCAGCAACAGGTCCAAAAAAACCCATAAAAGACAAGCACATTAAAGATCTCATCTGTCTGATTGTATAAAATCTGAGGAGAAAATTCTCATCTGATTTGTTACCTCAGGAAACATTTTCCTAATAAGGTGATGATCTCAATCGCTAAGTTTCAGGTCTTCTTGAATACAGATTAATGTTAATTCTGTAAATCATGGTCACATTTAGAGATAAATAGTCCAGTGTTGGGGGTAACTTTGCAATTGTAAGGTTACTACAGTATCACAGTGCATACTGTTGTTGGGTCTGATGGATACATCCACTGCTCTGTCATGACTACGGCTGCAACTATGAAACAATAATCAATAAAAATCAATGAACAGATATGTTGTTAACAAATGTAATTATCGTCTTCATTGCATGCTTTGTTTTGTTTTTTCAAAATATCCTTATATGTAGTAATTAAGCTTACTGGAGTGAAGTGCGTCAATACTCGATGTGAGCTGCTGACAAGTTTTCAACATAAGAAAGGTGGGTATCACAAATTGCAGTCTTGTAGCAACAAGTCACAAAAACACACACTATAGATTACAAAAGAACACAAGGAGCATCTTTACCATCGTTGTTAGTTTACACATGCCAAAAACAACCTCATTTTGAATGTAAAAGCTGATATGTGAGTAAGAGTCATTTAGCGGTTGTACAAATTAAAAATGTGATTATTCATTTCAATAACAGGTAGAATACTCAGCGGTCAACACTGTTGTTAGCTGCAACCCTGTTTGAGAAGTATATAGACCAGTGGTAGAGGACACACTGTCACACAGCTTTTGCTTATATAAAATCAACTCTACAAAAATATCAGTAAAAGTCCTTGGATTCAAATTTGATTTGGCTACACTGTAAGCACAACTGTATTGTCAGCAAAATGTACTGACAGTATCAAAAGTAAGTGTACTCAATGGACACGGTAGCCAATTAAGAGTGTTGTAGTATTGTATGTATCATATAATTATAATGCTGGCACTGATGGACTAAAACATAAGCAGTGTTTTAAGATCACAGCTGGCTGATGTGTGGCAAAACTTTATATTTTGATGGGTAGTTTTATCTATAACTCATCACATTTTATGAGTTGATCATATGTATCGGCTATTGAAACTTCAACCTGCACCACAGTTGTAAGAATAATGTAGTGGTGCATAAAGTGCATAGGCCTATTGAGCACTAGCAAAAAATGTAAATACACAATATTGGTGTCCCTAAATTGTAGGTATGTATTACAGTTGTGTAAATTTTCACATTACTGCTTTGACATTTAGCAAATTTCCAACAATGTACACATATATATACATACCTATATCTTTATAAATGAGGTTGTTTCTCTCCACACTGGAGCTTTGCAGAGATTATGAGGGTGAGAACTGAGGGTGTTGGTGGGCCAACACTTTACCAATACACTAATGTTTGACTTTAATTTGTGACCCATCTGTACACACCCTACACACTCATCCATACCAATTCCTCCACTAATTGTGCATCCTGATATACACTGGGCACCGTGTCGCAAATTGTTGGCATTAAATTTTCATTGTATAGATTTGGCTCATTAATATGAATGAGGTCTGCTGTGTGTTTGCAGCAGTCCATCTGCGTGGAGCTTCACAGCGGAGCATGTGTGTTATCGCGGGCACAAACAAACACACACAACGCTCCCATGCATCATGCAGATTTACTGACTTAGCACAGGTCTGAGCACACATACACATTCATATACAGAGACATGGGAATACACACACACACACACACACACACACACGCTGGCACAGTGTGTCTGGCCTGACAAACTGCTACTACCCGACTCACATCCTTTTATTTACCCAGCGATGTGCCCTGTGTCCCTCCACGCCTCTCTCTCCATCCCTTCTTTTTCTTCCCCTCCTTTAATACAAGTCTACCCTGCAGTTACCTCCTCCCCTATCACTGCCTGCTGCCACAAATCACAGCAGCAGAAAGACTGAAAGGACCGAGGGAGATGGTAAAAAAAAAAAAAGAGAGAGAGAAACAGAAAATGTTAAAGGGAGGGGAGGCATTAGTGAGGGTCTCTTTTTTTTCTTCTCAACAAAAGACCAGTGGGCATCCATCTCAGGCCTATCTGTTGACACAGGGCCACAGAATAAGCAGCCAGCTGGCTGGATCAACATGGATGAAAAATAGTAGAGTCACAGCAACAACAACCACCACGACTATGACAACAGTTGCTCCAACGAATACAACAAATATAAACAACCAAGACATTCATGAAAAAGCAACGACTGCCAACAACTGAATGCAACAACAAGGGGCGAGAACCATAACAATAAAAGCATCCAAGAGGAAGAAGAATCCCCCACTACCTGCAACCAAAACTACTTCTTCTGAGGCATCAACAATAACAACCACCTACACAACAGCAACACTACCAGAAAAAAACACCGACAAAAGATAGCGCAAACTGCTACAACTACAACCATAGCAACAGCAGCAGCTTAGAAAACATCCCCAACCTCTACTACAACCTCCAAAAATTGCAGTGTCTGCTACAACTATTATTATTTTTGCTACCACTCTGGGTTTTATGTCAGTTTGTTATTTTTTTTCACTTTTTCATTCTACTTCTCCATTTCTCTCCCAAATCTCTCTCTCTCATCCATTTCGCAGCTGCGGTGGTGTGAACATCTGAAAACCCTAAATCCAAAATTTGTGCGAGGGGGCAAACAGCACCCCATCATTTCTCCGCCGCACCCGATCATCTTCCCTCTCCATCTCGCCTCTTTCCTTCTCTCCTCACAGCCGTCAACCACAGCAATCAAGCGAGATCTTCACTGAGAGCTGAGAGGGAGGGCGCAGGGAGCATGAAGAGGAGGAGGAAGAGGAGGAGGAGAGAGGGAGGAAGATTAAGGAAAGAGATGTAAGAGTGCAGCTGCTTGACATTAGAGGCTAGAACTGACTGGTCTTTCTGGGTACCGATCGCACTGTCATTAATTTGATTTTGTCTCGTTTGAAATTCAAAACGCAACGGTTTTCTTAATGTAATAATCTGCAATGGTTTTAGAATATCAATAACAACAAGTCATTGCTGAGTCTCTAATTGCTTTTCTAAACATCATACCTCAAAAAAAGAAAAAAAAAGAAAAGGGCCTTAATGGCAAAAGTGTAGCTTTAAGCTAAAGCTTAGGATGATGTCTTTAAACGCTCCACATGTGAAATTGAGAACCACTGGATGTCGCTAGAGCACCAGCATCTCAGACCGGGACAAAAAGAAAGGTCGGCCACACCTCACCTGTCCTTTCATTTACAGCCAAAGAGGTTGTGTACACAAAAACCAACAAGACAATAATCCAGACACAACCATTAGCCCACGCTAGCATTTTAAAATGCATGAATGGTCGTAATGAGCTGAGCAACGCAATGGATAACATTATCTTCACCTCCCGTGTCACCAATCAGTCAGCAATCCAGAGCAGAACCATATGTGGAAACAGACACACACAGATTGGAGCATAACCGACACCAACAGAGCAGATCATTGTTGGTCTGTTTGAAATGACCAACAGTTTCAAAGGGAGGGATTCACATGCACTAACATGCACAAACGGCCATACTGGCAGCCAAAACACAGAATAAAGAAGCTTAAAAAAAGACACGCACGAGTGTGGCTTCATTCTCTACATCACTCCACCAAGTGTTTACATATGTTATATATGTGTGCTGCTATAAAGTTAGAAATTATGAAGTTAGACTGAAGCCAGGAAATATGCACATCACTCCTGTTGATAACATTTAACTGCATGGAGATGGAGATTTTTCAACTTTAAGCATAGTAAATGCACAAGAAATTATCTATCATTTGTGTCTACTGCAAAATGTGAAGGAAAAAAAGTGTCAGGGGATAGCAAAACCAAAACGAGCTTCCCAGAGTGGAAAGGGAAATAATTTTAATGATGAATATAACAATGTGATTTTGTTAATGAGCCTGTTTAAAACATTAGTAAAATGTTATTACAGTCAACAGGATTGTTACTTAAAGCTGCACCATCTGGTTTCATTAAAGCTGCATTAACCCTATGTGCCCCAGGCTAATTTCCGGGTAATTTTAGTACATTTACTCATCTTGGTCATTTTAAGGGCTAGCCATACCGCTATCTTATTTCTACACAGGCTATCCAGAGCTTCCATCATTTGATTTGATAAGAACATGCAGATTTTTAACACTAAGAACAAACACATTTATGAAATGATATATATTAATGTATCTCAGATTCTGTAAAATCTGGCAATATCAGAACCACAATGATGGATGTCAACCTAAATGCTGTTAAAGCTGGACCATGGACTTTTTTTGTAGAAATACATGTCTATTACATTCGAGCCCTAACCAAATACAATACTGATTAAGAGTTTTAAATCTTGCATCTGAGGCAACAATCTTACGCTGCCACACAGATAAACACACAACTGCTTTGTGCTTTGTATTTTGTCACCACAGCTTTGCATTGAGAGCGGATGACCTCAGAGAGCGGAAGGTACGTTTTAAGTGCTATTTGTCTGTTTGTTTGTCTGCAAGCAGGATTATGCGGAAAAAAAACCACCAGGCCAAATTGTGTGAACCTTGTTGGAGAGGTGGAGCGTGGCCAGTTACATTTTATTGTGGCTTCGAATAACTTCCTTTTGAATTGCGGAATAAGGCACTGAACTTGGTAGAGGATTGCGCTCCGCGGTTCACAGGCGTGCCAAACCGCGAGTCGGGGTCCATATGGATCACGCATCACGGATCACATACGGTCCATTACTCCACTAAGCAGCGATGATGGTGTCGGCTCCAGCAGCCAGGACTGTGGTAGAGTCTATGGTCGAAAAACTAACATGCATCAAAGAGAAGTTTCTGGTACAAAAATAAAAAAGATTGGGCATTCAGATGTATGGATTATAGCCTAAAACAGAAAGTGATTAACTGTAAGGCATACTGTGTCTGTGATGACTCTTTGTGACAGAAGGGGGAGACAAAAACTCCAAACTGCTGGTTTAGGTTTTCACTGAATTCACTGACTGACATTTAGTCTTTAGCACATCAGAAATTTGTCCATTTACCTGAACATTGCTAAAACTGGCCTTAATTCCTTTTAATATGTTACGTTTCATTCTTCTTTAGCCATCCGTGGGCAGCTCAAAAAGCAATACCCCACAGGCAGGAACTTTCTGTGTAAGTCTAGCTGGACAACAAATTTCCAGGCCGATGGCGTTGGTGGAGATGGAGGAGGAGGAGGAGGAGGAGGAGGAGGAGAGTGAGCGATGATAGAGCGACCACAAATTAGTTGAGAAGTGAGGAGGGGCAGAGGGGACTGGAGAGGGAGGACTGAGATAAGGCTGGTGAGGGAAGCAGTGAGGGCCGGAGCAGCGAGAAGTGACGAGAGCTGATCTTTATTGATCACCGCAGACAGCTTCATTATCAGCACTTACTGGACACACCGTGAATTCAAAACCACTTCCTCGTGTTTGTGTGTATGTGTGTGTGGGTGGCGGTGTGTATAGTGCTTGTGTGTCTATGCGGTGTTGAGTACATCACTTTTGAAATGTAGTTTTCAAGTTGGTAATACGCTTTAGGTGGTTTTCTGTCTGCTTACCTCCAAAATCCGCTATGAGACAAAAGACAACGTACACGACTTTCAAAACTGCTGACGGAAGGTGCACCTTAGTGTAATCAGATTACCCTAGTACACTGAATTTAATTACAATGAAAATTCTTTTCGTCATAACCTTGTTTCTGTGTGTGTGCGTTCTCATATAATTACGTGTACCCGTGTTCACTGCGGACGTATCCCAGCAGTCCTCCACAACAGTTAGTGTAAGCTCTTTCACCGGTCGTACATTCATGAATTAATGAGCACGGCTGCGGAGACATCTCTCTGAGAGACGGAGAAAGTATTGAGCGATCAAGGAGGAACGCGGGAGAATGAAAGGAGGAAGGAAAGAACAAGAAAACAAAATGGTCTTTTGTGAGCAATAACAGCGAGGCCTCCCTCTGTGTGATGCATTTGTAGAAATCTACTATTACTACTAATCTGCTAATACAGCTTTTGAAGGCCGCAATCAATATCGGGCTGGAAAATATGTTGTTTCGCAACTTTAGATGAGATTTTTATACTAGAAAAAAAATGCTTGTTTCAGCATTGGAACAGTGAAAACCACCCGTACAAAGTAGTCCTGCATACACAATTATGAGGCAAACTGCACTCCTCAGGATTTTTATTTTTTATTTTTTTAACCAGTAGAAAAGCTGCCTATAATAAAATAAGATCAGACAAAAAACAAAAGAATTGTACCCAACTGACTTGTTATTTCTCCATTTTCAGACCAAGCGTATCTAAATCGTAACATAAAATGTCAATTGAATAACATCTCTGACCAAAAGTATAAGCAAGTGAGCACGACAGCCGCCCTTCTTTATTACCTTCCTTCAATGAGCTTTCTGTCCACTGAAGCCCCCCAATTGCTGTTCAAAGGGGTGTTTTGTCTTCCCTCAATGTAAATCTCATGTTTGGGAGACACCCACAAGTTTTCAATAGGACTAAGTCAGGTAAGAAGGGGACCAGGTCATTATTTATTAAGGCCTTTTTTTTTTGGCTACCCAAGGCCTCCTTGAATGCGGCAAACCTCTCCCTGTACCCCTACTTTAGGAATGGGTCTTCCAGAAACTGGCTACGTAGGTTTGGGAGTTGATTTTCAGCCCTAAAGGTCAAACTAGCTCATCCTTAATGATAAGCAGCCCATACCAGAACCACTCCTCCAGATTGCTGGCGCCTGACTTGAAGTGGTGTCCATTAGCGATCCAGTCACAGGTCCATCAATCTGTTCCATCAAGAGTCTCTCTCATTCTCTTTCATCTGTCCATAAATCCTTTGAAAGATCTGTCTTCTAGTATTTCTTGGTCCGATCTTGATGCTTCATCTTTGTGAGTCTTATTCAGACATGGTGGTGTTTTAGACTTCTATGCCTCGGCCGTGTCTCTGAGCACTTGACTGCTCGTACTTCTGAACACTCCAGGTAGGGTTTAGCTCTGGAATGAGGTGGCACTGGAGGATAATAAGCTCCTGATAGCTTCATGTTTAACTTTTCTCAAGTGTTCTGCAGTTCATTTGCACCTTTTGTTGTCTCGGGATTTTTTGCCACCCTGCTGACTACCTGTAACAAAACATTTGATTGTCCACTGGTCACTCCTTAATAGTGTAGACACTTCAAGAGTGGTGAAAGGTATTTAACAACAACTTTTTAGTTTCAGTGAAATCAATTCTTTTCACCTATTTTATCCAAAGTAATAAAGCTGCCTAATAATTACGCATACTTTAATACAAGGTGTTATTTGCTACATATCATCTAACAATGACTAAATCCAAAAATCACTGACGTTTATATGGTTTGGTGAAGGAAAATGTGCATAGAAATAACAAGGGCAGAATTTCAACGGTGCATGCTGTGTATATTTGACCTCTGTTCGAGTTGTAAATATTTTAAAGAAACGCTTCAACCTGTTGGGAAAAGACGTATTTTATTTGCATACTGATAAGGTGATCATGTTTCTATGTAAAACAACATAGCATCAAAACAAGGGGAAACAGCTAGTGTGGGTGTGTCCCTAAAGGTAACAGCGTTTGCCTTCCAGCACCTCAACAGCTCACTAATCAACTTGATATACTGTATTTTTTGGTCTAATTATTTGTTTACTATATAGAGCACATTATTTCTGATCTAATTGATATAGAATCCTCAAAAATTTTACACTTGAGCAAAAAAAGAAAATTGCACGGACACTACCTTCAACAATGCAATGCAGCGTATTTTACAGATGCCCCCAAAAGCGTCCAAAATTACTGATGCTAATTATTGAGTATCCATTATGGGAGTAGTGAATAAGTGAACAAGGGGGTGATTTTAGAAATGGCTCTGAGGTCAATACTGGTTGCCTGGCAACTATGTGGGGCCAAGAAATAGCCATATACACCCCTGTAAAATCAGATTAAACTAATGAGATATCACTGGCTAATTAGTAAGCTTTAGAGGTGTTGGTAGGCAAAATTTCAGAGCTAGATATTTGCTCGATTTCTGTTCTTATGCTAAGCTAAACGACTGCTTGCTTCATATTTAATAGAAAAGAACTGACAGAAAGGAAGTCTGACACAAGAACATTTGACCTCTTTCTTTAAACTTTTTCTTTAAAACCTTAACTACACAAAACACGACTTATTGATATAGAGTAAAATAACATTACTGTGTATAAGGAAATGCATTACTAAAACCAATTTCAGTGACACAATACTGTAAATAATAGCATTTTCAGTGGCCACACTGCTCGTATGATGATTATCCATTAATAAACAACCATTTTTCATAATAAACCCTTTAGGCAACATTCTAAATTGGAATTCTTCGGGCTTAGAGTGCTAATCAGATAAAAACAAGTAGTCAAACAAGTGAATGTCACCTTGATCTGTGAAAACATGTGTTCGGCATATTTCACTACTGTCTGACATTCAAAAATTCATCCGAAAATAGTACGCAGTAAAACTTCTAATGAAAGGGAGTTTTTCACAGCAAAAATTCTGAGTTGTCGTGGCAGGAAAAGCACAGGTGTTACTAATAACATTAATGATGGCTCTATGCTTTGCAAATGCCCCAGTTAACCATGAAAGTGTGATTTATTTTTATTATTTACGACTGTGTCAAATGCCTTCTGTAAGACAAAAAGAAAAAGAAAAAGCCTGTTATCACGGGCAGTCTGGCCACATACAGTACATAATAGAAGTGCAACATTTTTAAATATTTAGGTGCTAAATGAATCAAACTTCTTCTTCTACTTCTGAGTTAATTTCTTTTATGTAAAATTAAAAACTAACTTTTTCGATTTACTATATTACAAATACAGGCTCCACAGTCTGCAGCAAAAGTCAGTAGACCTTTCATTACTGAGATGTGAGAGAACTTTTTGTAATACTTTACATGTCCACCTTCAATCTTAAGCATGCAGCATACCAGCGTTGAACTAATTTTCTTAGGATAGGTTGTGCTACTCTACCTTTCTCTCTAAACTACCCCAGAGGTGTTCTATTGGATTCAAGTCAGACAACACTTGGCCAGGTCATAGTTTTTTTCTTCAACGCTTTGCTTCTTTAGAAACTCATGTGTGATTTTGGCAGTGTGCTTTGGATCATGATCATGCTGGAATAGCTCTCTTCTGCCAAGCTTCTACAGACTGGGAGTCATCCTTTCAGCCAGTGTTTTTGCATATTCATAGGCCTTCTTGGTGCCATCTATGAACGTCATCTTCTCAACACCTTTGCACTCATGCAGCCCTATAGCATCACACTCCCACCTCTATGCGTCACTGTCAGGACTATGCATTCAATGTTGTAGTCCTGACTAGGTTCAGGCCAACAGGCAGGAGCTATTCTGAGCTGAACAAAGATTGTGCTCCCATGATTCCTCGGGCTTCTTTTCATGTTTTCTTTTGCAAAGGTTCAGTTTTTTTCTGAAGAACAAAGAATGTGATTTTTCTGGATGCCATTCACAGAGTTTGATGTTATGCAATCTCCTTCACACTGTCTGAGCTGTCACAGAAACTCTGATTTCCACTGATAACCCCTGTGCCAAGTCTTGAGGCGCATGCCCGTCTGTTTTTCAGAGTTCGACCGTGCAAGCTTTGAACTGTGCATGGCATCATTTTACAGCTCTGATTAGTGGTACGATGGTTCATTCTGTACCTCCTGATTGCCGCTTCAACTGTGTTTCGGCTGATTTTGACTTGATCTAACTTTCCAGTTTTCCTTTTTCATCTTTGTGAAGCATATCAATCAGATTTTTCAGTTACTCTGGCAGTTCTTTTTCATGTATGGCCATAATGCAGACATACAGATAGACACAAGCCATAGGTTCAGAGTTCTTGTGTACTTGGGTTGTTTTCTAATCATGTTCATGCTATCAGGCTAATTGGAAATTCACCATTGTTAAGCTGAATTTCCACATTGTGGCCTGTATTTTCAATACAGGCTTTCTAAAGTATTTGTTTTGTACTCCTCATTAGAGGAAATACTCTGAACTTAAAAATAATACAGTTATTGACAGACGACACAATTTTATCATTTGACAAATAAGTGACATTGCACATGAGTTTACTCGATTGTTTTTTGTTTTTTTTTGTTTTTTTTTAACCATTAAAGGATTTGGATGATAAAAACAGCAAATTTACTTTAAATATATATGGTAGGTATATAATTAAACATCCGATGAGCCAGAATGTGGTATACAATAAAAGGGTTCACTGATAATAATGCCTAACATAACTAACACAGAACAAGAACAGGCTTCACATGTTGGACTGAAAGGTTTGTCAGTAAAACCCATGCACAGCATTAGCTCTATGTTTACAGGTTTCTCTCATTGGTTTCTTGCAACAAAACTGGGGAACATTGTCCACTCCACATCCAGCCATTACATCAATGAGTGCACCATCTGAATGCATTGAATAGTCAATAGGGTAAAGAAGCAGATAATATGGCAGAGGGAAGGGAAACGGGGTATAATGCATGTTCACTTCAAATCTTCTTTCTTTCCTTTTCAGCATCTCCCCCCCCCCAACCTCCCTCCTTCCCCACACACCCTCCACTTCATATCTTCCTTTCATTACCTGGAGAGGAAGCGGCGGAGGGGAGGAGGGAGGGGTTGAGATTGAAGGTAGTTAGTGGTTGCTGGAGTTAGAGGTGTGTGTGGGGGGGGGAGTGACGAGAGAAGGGAAGAAAGAATGAGCGAAGGTTGGCGAGGCGTTGCCTTGGCAACGGAGAGCGAGGTCCTCGTTAGCCCAGCAGGTGCTAATAGAGATAACAAGGGGGTGTTGAAGGGGGGAGCAGGGGGGGAGGGACACGGAGACGAGACCAGAAACCCCATTTATGCCACTTTACCTCTCCCAGCATCCTTTGCTTCTGCACTCCCTCTGTCTGCTTCCTTTGCTTTCGACCTGGACGCACTCCCCTTTTCCCTCATCTCTCCCTCTCTGTCTATCTCATGCTGCCCTTCGTTCTTCGTCTTCTTCTCTTTGTTCCAGCCGTTCCACTTTAACCATCTCTTTCCATTTCAGCTGCACCGGTTGCACTCATTTCAACAACTACCGGCCCCATTTTTTTCTTCCCCCTCTCTCTTTCTGTCTCGCTGTCTCTCCATTTCCACTTTTCTTCTCCAATCCATTTTTGCCTCCCTCTTTAGGCCTCCTCCTCTTTTGCACCCCTTCATCCTGTCCTCCATCCATCCTTACAGTACTTCAAGATGGATAGAAAATAAAGTCCTCCAGCGGCTCTCTAGATGGAGAAAAAAAAAAGAAAAAAAAAAAAAAGGCAGACAGACAAGAAAATAAAAGCTGAGGGGATGGCGAGGGCAAAGGAGAAAAAGGGGAAGAGAGAGAGAGAGAAAAAGAGACTGAGGGAGGACATTCAAATCAATACTTCTGTTTGTCAGGTTGCATTTTTTTCCCCACTATACTTCCTCTGTATCTCTCTTGCTAAACACACACACTCGTGCTCTGGCCATGAACCCAGCAGCCGCCGCCATTTCAGGTTGTTTTCTCTTGCTCCAAGCTCCCTCTCCCTCGGCTGCCCTGGCCATTTTGCCGTCTCTGACAAAGCCTCTTCATGAAGCATTCAGCAAAAGGACAGATCTTACGCCGTCATTTCATGCATTTCGAGTTCATACAACCTGATGCTAATTAAAATACAAGTGCCCAAGGCCTAGCCACTTATCAGCACAAAGAAAACACAGGGACTCTATTCGGCCACTTCACATCAATGCAGCCAGACGTGTTTAAATGCGAAGCCCTCTGCTGCAAATTTGTTAACATTTTACATTTGTGGTTACGTATAACGTGACAGTATATAGAATTTTTTTTTCTTATCTGATTTTCACAAGGTCAGTTTTTCTGTTAAGATATGAACACATAAACACCAACTCATGAATGTGTCACCAGTAAATCATCAGCTCTCGTGCTACCTGCTAACACTTAATAAATTATTGTGATATAGCAAGCTGGTAGAAAGTAAGAAGCCTGACCTTTTAGTAATTTAGAATATCTGATCCAGACTGCATACACAGAACAGACAGGGTAGCCCAAGGTACATGTGCACCTTTACCCAAATGCAAATCTGTCCCTTGCTCTTTTTTCTTAAAGCTAATCCAATAGCAGAAGCTCCCTCTATATACAAACATAGCCTTAATACACTAAAAAACATTCCCACATGCCAGATACTCAGCCCCATCTGTTAACATACCTGTCAAGTCTCTGTTTTTACCCGTGAAACTCACATTCTGTGTCTTAGCTGGCATCTTAGGGCCATGAAATGAAAATGTCATGGATCGTCACACTACCAAACAAAGTTTAAAAAAAAAAAAGAAAAAAGAAAACGTATGTTGTCATCTTGGTTCACTGATACAATTCGGATGCGCTGTGGAGCAAGCTTCCTGCTTTCGGAGCGCAAAGCAGTTTAGTGGTGTAATTTCCATTGTCTGCTGTTTTTCAGGCATCGTATCGCTGACCTCGAGATCATGGTGAGACTGTGCTGCAGCTAAGAGCAGCGTGTTGGTGCTTCAAGGACTAAAAGGTCTGATCACAAGTTGCACTGATTCCTACCGGTTTTACATCACCCTTCTCTCTTTATTTCCACCACAGCTGTGCTGACAGGTATGTGTTAAGTGGTAGGTAAAGTGTTCTGCAAGCAATTACAAGGTAACAAGCAATTGATTGCTACCCCATATTGTAAGCAGGCTTATTTACTCTGTGTAGGAGTAATGAGTCTTTTCTTCTGTTTGTTTCAATTCCAGCTTACAGTTTCAAACATCAGTCGTAAGTAGAGACAGGAAAGCAAGACACCGGTATAGCAGAGAGCTTGAAGCTAGAATTTAAGATAAATCTGTTCTAATATGGGACTGGATCAGTAACAGTAACAACAGTAACAACACCATTTTAAGTCGTGTACTGCTTTAGTGGAGCTGACTGGTTTGGTTTGGGTCACATTTGTCATGGTTGACAAGACAATGAATCGGACTGGGAAATGAGGGAGTTTGCAGGGTGGGTCTTGGGCTCTTGGTTGTGTTCCTCTAGTTTTTGCAGGATGGTGGGGTACATCCTTTCAAAAATCATAACCCTGATTTACTTTACTCATTACTTTTATGCAAAGTTTGATTGATTAAATCAAAGCATATTCTGATGTGACCACTCTTGGCTTTTAGAACTGCATCAGTCCTCTTACACTTTTAGATTTCAGCTGTCCCATTTGCCTCTCTCCCCGAATGACATCATCATGTTGGCATCAGGGCTCTGTGGATTCAGACATCTCCCTGATAGCACTGCGTGATGGATAACATCTGAAAACTGTCTAAAATCGTTGCACAGTCCTTTACATCATATCAATGGAGAAAACGGCTATACAGATTACAATATGTTGTTTTGGTGTCTTTCCAGCAATTCAATGAAGGTCAAGTTTTACTGGCAACATACACTAGCCACAGTGTAGGACTCGGCTGCTGCCATTTGTCAGTGTAATCAATGACACTGATGCTGAAAATATGTTGACACCTTTATTTTAAACCAACCCATGGTTTTTAATTCATTTTTCTACAGTGCTTTAACCTATTTTAACTATGTTTTTCTTCATAATTGCTGCGTATTCATATCATTCCCTGTTGGCTCCAGTCACTGGTAGAGGGCAGCCAGTGCTACAGTTCAGTGCAAAAGCTTCCACACGCCAAATGCTTTGAAATTACGGGGGATACTTCAAATAATCTCAACAAAAATGTGATTGGTACACTGTGCAGAGTTTTGATGACACATGACAGCAGCACAATGCTCGAACACCTAAAGAGAAAACATTATTCTTAAAATGTACTGACAGAACAAGCAAAGCCATCCAAAGTGTTGTCTTAGCAAAACAAAAGGAGCTTTGAAATATCTTTAGTAGCTGATAAATACATTCAAAAACTTCAAAACTAAATAAACTCAAACTGAAAGGTCAATTTGATTTTTTGGAGGAACAATACTTGATATTTAAATTAGCTGACTAATTGGTGAAATAGTTGATGGGTTGGAAAAATAGTCCTTGGTGGCAGATCTATGTGAGATGACACTGACTGAGATTATCCGTCAGTTAGTTACAGACAAGGCTTTAAGAAATTTAAACCATATAATTTAGAACCGTGGTATGTCTCCCAATCCCATTAACATTTTATCAGCCCCACCTCCACCTCGACATCCACCTGTACTGCCTGTAGTTTCCCCTGAAGGGGGGAATTTTTTATTGCCTCGCGTCATTTGTACTCTGTGCAAGCTCAAGTACATGCTTAAGGGAGCGATGAAGTCACAGTCTACACTCAGAAATGAATTAAACCTTTCCATATAGTTGATTGAATGAGCATTATATTATCTGTTTCTGCACCTTTCCTAATAACAGCAACCTATTATTACTTGTAAACGTTAAATTGTTGCCATGGCACTCTGGTGCAAGCAATGTTTAAGTTCTCGTCATGTAACATATCACCACTCAACAGGATCTTAAGTCCAATACAATCTCCCAACAGAACTTTTATGTCCATTTCTTTAAACCTCTTGATACCATCTGGATAAATCCTTGTGATATTCAGTACACTCACACTACTGCACAGCAGCCTGGATGAAAGTGTCCCACCAAATGGCATATTATGCATATATTGTGTATGCATGTGAGATAGAGGACACATAACTAAGTGCAGCGATGCACAAACCAACAAGGACACTGAGGCACACACACATGCACACACACACACACGGAGGCGCATACACACTTATGCAGAAGAACCTGAATGAATAAACCAATGATGCAAAGGACTACCTCAAGGACTATCTCTCTCTCTCTTTTGTCTATTTCTCTCGCTGTTTCTCTCATCCTTGCTCCACAAAAATAAACCAGGTGTGCATCTGGCGTTCCCTCCTCCCTTTACCTGTCACCTCAGGGATGAAGCAATGAGTGAGAGCGAGAGAGACGAGGAAAAATAAAGAAGAGGGGGTGGGGGGGTGAAAGAAGAGGAAATTCCCAGAAGAGCAGACGGGAGTACAGACATTCCTGGGGTGTGAATTGCAACAACCCCTCCTTTTTATCCCGCCCTACTAGAATCGGGTCCAAAACGCCTGGGGCCAGATATGACCCTGAAACATACACATATGCATGCGCACTCATTCACACACAGTCTTCTGAAACAGCTGGATAAAGACATCATCTGTCATGGTTGTCAGCTTACGCCCCTTGCTTCTCAACAACAACGCCAAGATCTTCTCGTACGCCAGCGCGTGCGCAGGCTGAAAAGTGTGTGTGCGCTATAACTAAAAGCCACCCTCCCACCTCCAGTAAATCACATGGACAAACACACATTCGTCCTTCGCTCTCATCTCTCTATAATGGTAGGATAGAGACGTCATCTGTCACACTCAACTGTCAACTGTCCAAACACAGCCGCCTACCTGTCCACACACACACACACACACACAGTCGAAACAGATGCAACCACAGTTCCTCTTTCTCAAACACATCATAGTATTTCTGTCTGTAAACATTCCAATTACCTGAGAGCAGCATGGGGTCTAGGGGAAATTGCTGCTTCATTATCATAGCAGTTATTATGTTAACCCACGTGTCAGAGTCACGGCCACACACATGTGAAATGATGGGGTCATGCTATAGGGCTGACAGCGCTTCCATAGGTGGATAGAAGAGGTCATTACAACCAAATACATGCATTCGGTATGAAGAGGAAAACACATGTGTTCATAATAACAGGTATTTGAACTGTGTAAGCAAACAAGTGTGTGTTTGTTTCTCACGTCACTATAGAGACAGAAAAACACCTGATAGTGGCACATTTGCTGTCACAGAGGACAAGCTGGTGCCAGTTTGAACCAATTTTAGTGTAACACAGTCACAGCTGCTTGTACAACAGCAGCCTTTCTCTGTTATGTATTGTTCAATATTCTGTAACTATGTTAAAGACCAGCTTTAGAGCAGCTCAGCTATTACTGCTAAGTGCTTCCTAATACACTTCATCCTGCGTGCTGCTTGTTTAGAAAAAAATATCA